>NC_036859.1:1689906-1693712 GCF_002910315.2 Salvelinus sp. IW2-2015 | reverse complement strand
GCTAAAGCTGTTCAGAGCCACTAATCAGATTACAGACAGAAATTAGCCCTGATGATAAAAACGCTGAAAATGGATTGGAGGACGGTGCCAGGAGGACTGAGGAGTGTAGCAGGTAAGAGAGAGAGACCGATACACAGAGAGACCGATACACAGAGAGACCGATACATACAACCACACCCACTCACACATGTACACACACACACTGGCATAGACTTGTTGGAAACCTGGACAGGTTTAAAAAATGCAGCACAATGGTGAAATAGTTCAGACAGTGTCCAATAATGGACAAGAAATACCACTTGTCTAAGTCATCACAAATAGAGTAAGACTATAGGGAGGGGAAGCAGAAGAGAGAAAGGGCAGAGAGAGAGGCAGAGAGAGAGGCAGAGATAGCATGGGAGGAAAGAGATAGTGTAAGAGAGAGAGAGAGAGAGAGAGGCAGAGAGAGAGGCAGAGAGAGAGGCAGAGAGAAAGAGATAGTGTGTGTGTGTGAGAGAGAGAGGCACACAAAAAACGATACATACCTCGGCCTAAACATCAGCGCCACAGGTAACTTCCACAAAGCTGTGAACAAGCTGAGAGACAAGGCAAGAAGGGCCTTCTATGCCATCAAAAGGAACATAAAATTTGACATACCAGTTAGGATCTGGCAAAAAACACTTGAATCAGTTATAGAACCCATTGCCCTTTATGGTTGTGAGGTTTGGGGTCCGCTCACCAACCAATAATTCACAAAATGAGAACCCCCTTATGCTAGGGTTACCACTGGCTAGCGCTACATAACCCCCTAGTCTCCTGGTCCATGGGACACCTACTAGACTGGGGTAAGGACTGCCAGACTAAATTTCTTCGACCCCCACCAAGAGCCTCGCCGTGTCCTCCTGCATCCATTGAAGACCAAGACTTCTCCCCGCTCTCCCTCCCGAATACTTCGCCCTCTGGGAGGCCTTCAGTGAGAAAGAAAGCTGCCCGGCTCCACACCTCCCCGGGGCCGYCTGTACTCCCTCTCGACCCCTTAAGCAGCAGTCATGGACAATTACATCTGGGAGTCGCTGGAGGCAGGTTTCATTTGCCCCTCTACATCTCCAGCTGGTGCAGGCTTCTTCTTCGTGGGTAAGAAGGATGGAGGCCTGTGTCCTTGCATCGATTACAGAGGGCTGAACCGGATTACGATCAAGAATCGTTACTCGGCTTACAATCTGGTGAGAATCAGGGAGGGAGATGAGTGGAAAACTGCCTTTAACACCCCTAGTGGTCACTATTTGTATTTAGTCATGCCCTTTGGATTACCGAACTCACCGGCCGTCTTTCAAGCATTGGTCAATGACACCCTTAGGGATATGTTGAATCAGTTTGTCTTTGTTTACCTTGACGACATCCTGATCTTCTTGAAAACTCTTCCGGAACACATACTGCACGTCCGTCAAGTCCTGAGACGCCTCCTGCAGAGGCAACTATATGTCAAGATTGAGAAGTGTGAGTTCTATGTATCCCAAGTTTCCTTCCTGGATCACATTATCTCTACTGCAGGCATCCAAATGGACCCCATAAAGGTTGAGGCGGTCACCGATTGGCCCCATCCCACCTCACTCAAGCAGGTCCAGTGGTTCCTCGGGTTTGACAATTTTTACAGCCGTGAATTTTTTACATCCGTTTTATATGGAACTTTGGTGTGGTGGAAGTGCCTCTCACGGTTCTAACCCGCAAGTCCCAGACCCATTTTTGCTGGACTCCCGAAGCTGACAAGGCATTCGTGGAGCTCAACGGACGTTCCACCTCTGACCCATCCTCGTTCATCCTGATCCTATCTCCTTCCTTTGTGGTAGAGGTGGACTCCTCGGACACCGGAGCAGGGACGGTTCTTTCACAGCGGAAACGAGGAGGGCAAGAAACTGCACCCATTCACCTTTCTCACCATGGCGGTTCTCGCCAGCGGAACGCAACAACGATGTAGGCAACCGGGAGCTCTTGGTAGTCAAGTGGGCCCTTGAGGGGTGGAGACACTGGTTGGAGGGGGCACCTTATCCTTTCGTAATCTAGACAGACCATTAGAACTTGGTCTCCATTCAAGAAGCCAGGAGGTTGAACGCTCGCCAGGCTAGGTGGGCTCTGTTTTTTTAACAGGTTCGATTTCACACTAGCCCATCGCCCGGGATCCAAGAACCAGAAGGCAGACGCACTGTCTCGCCAACACGATGTCTCTAACGAGGAGAGGGACCCTGAGCCCATCATCCCCAGCTCACGCATCTACTTCCATCTTTAAAACATAAAAACATCAAACAGGGCAGGGACACGGGAGGAATGATAATACATAGTGTAACCATCATCTGTGTACATTTTGTTTATTTATTAGCCATTCATAATCATGTTTTTATTTAATTAAATGTATCGACCGAAGATTRCACAATATAACAGCAGTAGTGTTGTACCTGTATACACGACTATATGTACTTATTATAATCACTACTGAAATGAACTGCATTTCATTATCCTCAYTGCATTGTACTGTATTTACTGAAATGTTTTACCACTACTGCTCTGGCAATATCTACTGTCTGTTTCCAAAGCAGTTCGAATCTGGAGCGTCAACTACCAACACCATAACTTATACACAGACATAGGCAGCCATACCAAACAGTGGGCCTGCGTCCCAAATGCCACCCTGTTCTCGATATAGGGATTTTAGGAACCCCTGCTCTTTCCATGACCTAGACAGACCAGGTGAATCCCGGTGAAAGCTTTGATCCCTTGTTGATGTCACTTGTTCRATCCACTTCAATCAGTGTAGATGAAGGGGAGACGGGTTAATTAAAGAAGGATTTTTAAACCTTGAGACAATGGAGACATGGATTGTGTGTGTGTGCCATTCAGAGGGCGAATGGGCAAGACAAGTTATTTAAGTGCCTTTGGTAGTAGGTGGTAGTAGGTGCCCGGCGCACCGGTTTGTGTGTCAAGAACTGCAACACTGCTGGGTTTTTAATGCTGAACAGTTTCCCGTGCGTGTGAAGAATAGTCCGCCACACTCAAAGGACATCCAGCCGACTTGTCACAACTGTGGGAAGCATCGGAGTCGACATGGGCCAGCGTCCCTGTGGAACGCTTTCGCCACCTTGTAGCCCATGCCCAACGAATTGAAGCTGTTCTGAGGGCAAAACGGTGTCCAACTCAATATTAGGGAGGTGCTCCTAATGTTTTGTACACTCAGTGTACAGAGAATATATTCTGTATATTCCCATAGGGCCCTGGTCAAAAGTAGTGCACTACATAGGGAATAGGGTGCCATTTGAGAAGCAGTCTTTGTTCCTGAATTAGCAGATGTACAGTATACCAGAGGGTTGATGCCTGACAAATTAGAGCTAACCTATTGTGGTACCCACTGAGAGTGAATGGAGATTGGACTCACTGCAGAGAACAACACTGTACTGAGGCTTTACACTGTGAACATGAAAATAGAACCAAAGTGTAGCAATACACACATACACACACACACACACACCGAACATAACACTGTCAGTGTCTTTTTGGATATTGGAAATGCATGATTTGTCTCTCTTGAATGGCACCACGTGGGCTTAGATGGCAATGTTTACATGTTTAACTCTGCCTCACCCTTGCCCCTCCCGGGTCCACCTGCCGCCCTCCACTCCAAGTAGTCAACCCTAATAAGGCAACATGTTAGCTGAGTGGCTGCCTGATGGAGGGAGAGAGAGGTCACCCAGTGTTTACCACCAGTGTGTGTGTGTGTGTGTGTGTGTCAGCATGCCTAAGGCACGTTCACGCAGATGAGCAGGGATCCTGGGCATCTT
>NC_036859.1:1682713-1687569 GCF_002910315.2 Salvelinus sp. IW2-2015 | reverse complement strand
CTTTGTTGTTAGGGTGTGTGGTGTGTGTGTGCTCGCTTCCCTCTCCTTCCTCTCCTCACCCATCTCCTGGCAGCCATCACCGCAACAAACATGATCCCTGTGAGTCCCCCCCCACCCACCCCGTAGACCCCCCCACCCCATCTCCACCACCTCCCCTCCCCAGGCACATCTGGCTGTCTCTTTGCCCGAAATGCCACAACACCCATCACACAAACTACAATCCAAACAAGCCCATCCACACAGCACACGGGGGCTTGTTCTTCAAAATAAATCACTTAATGTAACCTCCAGCACAGCTACGATGTTCCTCTCACAAAATGAACAAGCACCACGGAAGGACAGGCTGACGTGTGAACACTGCAGGTCCATGCTTACGAACATTAGAAAAAGTATACGTTTCACCTGAACTTCCGTCTCAAAATGCTCATCAGCCAATTACAATCTCGACATAAACTCAGCAAAAAATAGAAACGGCCTCTCTCTGTCAACTGTGTTTATTTTCAGCAAAACATTACATATTACATTACTATTAAGTCATAGCAGACACTCTCTATCCAGAGCGACTTACAAACTTGGTGCATTCACCTTATGAATCCAGTGGAACAACCACTTACAATAGTGACATCAACTCTTTTAAGGGGGGGGGTTGTTAGAAGATTACTTTATCCTATCCTAGTATTCCTTAAAGATGGTGGTTTCAGGGTCTCCGAGAGTGGTGATTGACTCCGCTGACCTGGCGTCGTGAGGGGTTTGTTCCACCATTGGGTGCCAGAGCAAGCAACAGTTTTACTGGCTGAGCGAACGTACTCCTCAGAGTAAGGAGGCGCAGCAGGCCGAGGTGGCATGAACGCAGTGCCCTTTTTGGTGTAGGCCTGATCAGACCTGAAGGTACGGAGGTGCCGTTCCCTCACAGCTCCGTAGGCAGCACCATGGTCTCTGTAACGGATGCGAGCTTCAACTGGAAGCCAGTGAGAGAGCGGAGGACGAATGGTGACGTGAGAACTTGGAAAAGTTGAACACCAGACGCGGCTCGGTTCTGGATGAGTTGTAGGGGTTTAAGGCACAGCAGAGCCCAGCCAACAGCGAGTTGCAAGTAATCCAGACGGAGATGACCAAGTGCCTGGATTAGACCTGCGCCGCTTCCTGCGTAGGCAGGTCTATCTTCGAATGTTATAGAGCAATAACCTACAGAACGTCACCGCCTTATGTTAGTAGAACGACAGGGTGTTGTCCATCACGCCAAGGTTCTTGAGCACCTCGTGGAGGACAGGAGAACAATGGATTGTCAACCTAGGATGGCAATCATGGAACGGCAGTCCTTCCCCGGGAGGAAGAGACAGCTCCCGCTTGCCGACGTTCAAGGCTTGAGGTGTGATCCGTCAATCCATCACACATTGATAGTACTCACAGAATGCCAGCAGATGCGATTCACCACTGGCGTACTCATCAGAGAGGAGGAAGAAGAGGAAGATATAATTGTGTGTCGTCTGCATAAGCAGAAGGAAGACCATGCTGAGTATTATAACAGAGTCCAAATGTGACTGTGTATAATAATAAATTATAGCGAGGAATAGGAGAGGGTCCTAAAACATACCTACCCGAGCGAGGAAACACCATTAAAGAGCACCTGATCCAGAGATCAATTATCTCGCCAACGCCACCTGTAGACGAGCCTGTCAGTAACCGCTGAAATCCAAGCACCCATAGGTGGGTGCATGCTACAACCCAAGTAGACAACATCCCCTCCGGAAATGCCTAGCAACCATCTCGAGACGGAACTTATGAACGTGACAGGAGCGATCTAATGTATCACAGTATCAAAGTTACCATAGTCTCATGAAGATGAGAGACAAGGTAAGAGAGAGTAGCTTACTAGCACGCAATGCGGCGTTATACCATAGCGCCTTCAATTAACCACCTCATACCTCAAGTGACACATAGAACCACTACAACCCATACAGTCTCAGGTTGAGCCTGGTGAAGTGCGAGGCAGCGAGTAGTGTACGTAAAACGCGTGAAGGCGAACATGAGATTTACCGCCACATCACAATGACTCCGCGGAAGGTCATTCTGATAGAGAGATTCCCGATAGCGCGGAGAGAGCTGCCCTTAAACATGACGCACGCTTCAAGACCTAGGATCTCATCTAATTTTTTCGTGACGTATACACAACCGCAACCTAGATAATGAAGCTGTTGATAACTTAAAACACAACTTAACACGTGTAAATAGTTCTTTCTTCGGTTCCTTAGGTATCATAACTATAATGACAAGAACCTCTATTCACAGAGCAATCTGAACATAAACTGATCAATTTTACCCGACAGACATCGTGTAGTACCATCCATACTACAACGTAATGGACCAGTATAACCTCGCCCCTGTTACAGCCATTCGGCAGAACCATCTCAATTATGTGTACCCTTCAGCTCCTCAAGGCGATTTGAACTTTGCCAACCATATTCGATAAATCAGCATATCCCTATATGTACGCTCCCAAAACTCACTAGCTACCCCCTCCTCTAATTACTGCACCAAAGACCGACAGCCTCCTTGCAGCATGCCTAAGGACGTTCACGCAGATGAGCAGGGATCCTGGCATCTTCTTCTTGGTGTTTTTTATTAGTCGAGTAAAATGCCTCCTTTAGTGTCCTAAGTTTCATAAATGTGACCTACCGTCTGAAGCTGTTAGTTGTCTTAACGACCGTTCCACAGGTCCATGTCATTAATTGTTATGGTTCATTGAACAAGCATGGGAAACAGTGTTTAAACCCTTTACAATGAAGATCTGTGAAGATTTGAGTTTTTTACTAATTATCTTTGAAAGACAGGGTCCTGAAAAAAGGGACGTTTCTTTTTGCTGAGTTTAGTGTACGTGAAAGAACGCTACATTGTATTTGGTCCCATCAGATAACCTGGCACAAGTTAGTCCTATACTAACCTCACCAGCTGACAGTGATTATTACCTGTAACAAATTCTGCATCAGCCAATCAAAGATATTAGACTTTATATTCCCCAACCAACTGCTTTCTTAAAATAGGTAAACTTGGAAGGAAATTTTAAACCTCCAAATTCAAGGTTTACGTTGTTCGCTTGGTCTGTTTCGAGTGTGTGGCCAATATTGCATGATGGTGTATCTTGACTAGCTACTAACTACTAACATTACATAAAACTTAAAACATTTTTGCATATGACAAAATCCATGTTTTTGCTAATCAGTTTCACACATATACATGTGCTTTTACAAAAAAAGATAAAGGAGGCCATACAACAAGTTTATTGTACATTGCAAAACAAAAAAAGTCAAAGGACCTTATTGACTTGTCAGAAAGCTGTCATTACTTAGAATGGCCTAGTGGTAGACACTGTTAATAGTGGTTGATTCTAGAATGACAGTGCACATTAACCGTGCTTTTGAGCCCCCCTCGTGTCAGGATATTTTTGGGGAAAACACTGTTCACTGCTGGTCAGCGAAGCTCGATTTAATTCTTATTATATTGTGACAAAGTAATGATTATAAATATGTATACAAAACGTACATGAAATAGTAGACATCAAACGTTGGACACACCTACTCATCAAGGTTTTTCTTATTTTTTACTATTTTCTACATTGTAGAATAATAGTGAAGACATCAAAACTATGAAAGAACACATATGGAATCATGTAGTAAGCAAAAAAGTGTTAAAAATATAAACATTTATTTGAGATTTGAGATTCTTCAAAGTAGCCAACCTTTGCCTTGACAGCTATTGTCACCCTTTCTTTTGGTGTTTTTTAGAGTCAGTAGAAATGCCTCTTTAGTGTCCTAAGTTTTCATAAATGTGACCTACCGTCTGTAAGCTGTTAGTGTCTTAACGACCGTTCCACAGGTCCATGTTCATTAATTGTTTATGGTTCATTGAACAAGCATGGGAAACAGTGTTTAAACCCTTTACAATGAAGATCTGTGAAGTTATTTGGATTTTTACTAATTATCTTTGAAAGACAGGGTCCTGAAAAAGGGACGTTTCTTTTTTTGCTGAGTTTAGTTGTACGTGAAAGAACGCTACATTGTATTTGGTCCCATCAGATAACCTGGCACAAGTTAGTCCTATACTAACCTCACCAGCTGACAGTGATTATTACCTGTAACAAATTCTGCATCAGCCAATCAAAGATATTAGACTTTATATTCCCCAACCAACTGCTTTTCTTAAAATAGGTAAACTTGGAAGGAAATTTTAAACCTCCAAATTCAAGGTTTACGTTTGTTCCGCTTGGTCTGTYTCGAGTGTAGAGTGSCAATATTGCATGATGGTGTATCTTGACTAGGCTACTAACTACTAACATTACATAAAACTTAAAACATTTTTGCATATATGACAAAATCCCATGTTTTTGCTAATCAGTTTCACACATATACATGTGCTTTTACAAAAAAAGATAAAGGAGGCCTATACAACAAGTTTATTGTACATTGCAAAACAAAAAAAAGTCAAAGAGCCTTATTGACTTGTCAGAAAGCTGTCATGTACTTAGAATTGGATCCTAGTGGTAGACACTGTTAATAGTGGTTGATTCTAGAATGACAGTGCACATTAACCGTGCTTTTGAGCCCCCCTCGTGTCAGGATATTTTTTGGGGAAAACACTGTTCACTGCTGGTCAGCGAAGCTCGATTTAATTCTTATTTTATATGTGACRAAGTAGATGATTATAATAATGTATACAAAACGTTGTACATGAATAGTAGCAGTCAAACGTTTGGACACACCTACTCATTCAAGGGTTTTTCTTTATTTTTACTATTTTCTACATTGTAGAATAATAGTGAAGACATCAAAACTATGAAAGAACACATATGGAATCATGTA
>NC_036859.1:1640215-1675193 GCF_002910315.2 Salvelinus sp. IW2-2015 | reverse complement strand
CAGGTTGCCAGTGAACAGTTGGACATGGCTGCAGAGAGACAAGCAGTTAAAAAAACTCTGCAGGACTTCAACACACTCCACCACTGGACCCTTCTAGGATAAGCCTCCACCCTGGACTTCCAAACCGTGCGTTAGTGCGTCACTGACCTGACAACCACTATACACTATTCACTACCACTAGTTCCATCCTCTGTAAAGTCGTGTGTGTCTGTCTTGGGTGTGAAAATAAAGTGTGAATTGTACCACTGTCTCCTGCTGGTCATTATCAGTCCTCTGACCGGGACTCTGGGACAGTTGTACCTATACTACACTGACACAGGTGAATGCCAAGAGTGTGCAAAGCTGTCAAGGCAAAGGTTGGCTACTTTGAAGAATCTCAAATCTCAAATAAATGTTTATATTTTTAACACTTTTTTGCTTACTACTCTTATCCAGAGCGACTTACACACACACACACACACACTAACAAAAACAACATGGGAAACTGAAGGCTGGATCCACTGGTCAGCATTGAAACACACACAGACAGGAACAACAAACTGGTCAAACACATTCCTATCAGCCTTATTCAAGTCAGCTGAAATCAAAACCAATAGTGTTTTCTGGGAGGAAAGCAAAAAAATGGGACACACACACACGTCCAAAAGAGAGTAAAAATACCCACGGACTACTTCCAGACAAACTAACTAAAACGTAGGGATGTGACCATTTAACCGATACGATTCGGTCCCCGATTCAAATGTTAAAGATACTACTGCGTCGTTCCACGGACCCCAAACCGATCCAAATGTAGCAAGCGTCGGTCAGAAAATTCAAGCGTTACGAATCTCAAATTCACGATATTTGGTTGTTGCTCATATGACTTTATTTCTACTTTCCAAAAATACCTMATATTTTGTGACAACTGATTAGTCCATTTAACTGTGTTGACAGTCATTGATCTACAAGCGTGGCAGAGGTGTTACTAGCCTCCGCCCAATACCATGCACTGAAGTTTCRTCACTGTTACTAGCCAACTAACTACMCTGCACCTTAGAGRCTGCTGCCCTATGTACATAGTCATAGAACACTGGTCACTTTAAAATTGTTTACATACTGTTTTACCCACTTCATAYGTATATACTGTATTATTTTCAAGGCTCATCYTATAGAACTACTGCTGTACATATYTTTTWATAWTAATATACTGTCTGTACTGTCTATATACACCAGTATATACACTATTATATTCAATATACACAGAKTGTACAAAACRTTAATAAATACCATGGTTGAACATTTAGGSCTCCCGAGTGGCGCAGTGGTCTAAGGCACTGCATCTCAGTGCTAGAGGCATCACTACAGACCCTGGTTTGATTCCAGGCTGTATCACAACTGGCYATAATTGGGAGTCCCATAGGGTGGCACACAATTGGYCCAGTGTCGTCTGGGTTTGGCCGGGGTAGGCCATCATTGTAAATAAGAATTTGTTCTTAACTGACTTGCCTAGTTAAATAAAAAATACATTTTAAAAACATGCCCAATGGTACAACTACTTGGGACTAAAAATCAGTGTCTCTGGTGTATTTGGTCTGGCAGTGAACGCACTAAAATAAAAGGGGCACAAAGCAAAGCATTTTACTCCATAAAAAGAAAATTCTCAAAAATATATATTTCTATCCAACTCTGGTGCAAAATATTCAATAAAATAAGCAAAAAAACKAATTGGCTTTGTACCCAAACACAGAACCACACACACTAATAAACCAGCATGCTCATCAGAAAAGCAAAGCAAAAGTATTTACATGTTTTGTTGATTTTAAGAATGCTTTTGATTCCACATGACATTATATTACAGAACCCTCCAAAGCAGCGTTGCGTTAAAGTACGACATCATAAAATCTATTTACTTGAACAACACATGTAGTATTAAACTGAACAATAAAATAACAGAGTTTTTTTGCACAAGGGCCGGGGGTGAGACATGGGTGCATTTTAAGTCCAACACCGTTCAAAATCTACATCAACAAACTAGCAGTGTTGTTGGACCGATCTGCAGCCTCTGGACTCATCCTCAAAGTTGAGGAGGTCAGATTCCTGCTCTACGCAGATTACCTTGTCCTACTGTCACCAACAGAGCAAGATCTATAGTTACAACTGAACATTCTTTAGGAATACAGCATCAACTGGGCAATCAAAATCAACAAAACCGAAGTCGTGATTTTCCAGAAAAAGGCTAGGAATCAGAGCACCACACACTCCTTCAAATTAGGAAATACCATGGTTGAACATGCCCAACTACCGGCGACCAAAAAATCTCTGGTGGATTTGGTCTGGCAGTGAATGCACTAAAAGAAAAAGCCTGCAAAGCAAAGTATTTTACTCCATTTTTTTTCTTCTCAAAAATCGATATTCCTATCCAAATCTGGTGCAAATTTTACCAATTGCACTGTATGTAAGCATTTGGAGCAAAACCCAATAGAAAATCTACATACAGTATTCTGCAGATATATCCTAAATATCCAGAATAAAGTACCAAATAATACATGCAGAGTGGAACTCGGAATATTCCCTTTATTGTAAATATYTAAAAAAGGATACTTAAATTTTGGCACCATTTGAAATTAAGCCCCAAAACATCTTTACAATTCAAAGCACTGGAAACCCAAGAGCTGAACSTTGAAAAGAGTCCCTTATGTCAGCTGTTAAAAACACTAAACAACCCTATTGTCCAAACACAAAGGGAAATCAATCAAAATTTTACAGAAATGAAAACCTCCTATTTTACAAATTTAGAAAATGAAACAAAAAGACAGAATAAACTTAATTGCTATTTGTCCTTCAAAAGATAATAGAAATTGGCAGAAATGTGCAGAATATCTCTACTCCGTCAGCAAAACAGTTAGCCTAGTGGTTGGAGTGTTGGCCTAGTAACCGAAAGGTTGCTGGGTTGAATCGCCGAGCTGACAAGGTACAAATCTGTCRTTCTGCTCCTGAACAAGGCACTGTTCCCTGGTAGGCCGTCATTGWAAATAAGAATTTGTTCTTAACTGACTTGCCTAATTAAATAAAGGTTCAATTAAAAKAATTGTACTGTATTTACTGAAATGCTTTACCACTATACTGCTTTGGMAATATCTACTGTCTGTTTCCAAAGCAGTTAGAATCTGGAGTGTCAACTACTTAAAGAAGGATTTTTGACAATTGAGACATTAATTGTGTATGTGTACCGTTCAGAGGGTGAATGGGCGAGACAAAAGATTTGAACGGGGCATGGGAGATGGTGCCAGCCACACCGGTTTGTGTCAAGAACTGCAACGCTGCTYGTTATTTTACACTTAACAGTTTCCTGTGTGTGTCAAGAAACTGAATTAGTCAGGTGTTCCTCATTTTTTGTACACTCAGTTTATGTAGGCTCTATTTATAGTCCAGACTCTGACATAGCTGATTCTGATATTTCTTCATTTCTTTCTTTTTATTTGGGGGATTTGTGTTTTATTGTATTGTAGAGTCAGGTATTACTGCACTGTTGGAGCTAGAAACATGAGCACTTTGCTGCACCTACAATAACATCTGAAAAATACTGTACMRTATGTGTACGTGACCAATACAATTTGATTTGAAGTAATTTTGCATGCCGAACAAACCTAGGGAATATCGGTAGCCTAGTCAAACTGTCCAGTTTTGCTAGCTGACAATGCGAGTTCAGTGTGTCAAATCGGAGGGCCTGTTGTCCGGACCTCTGGCAGTCTCTATGGGGGTGCCACAGGGTTCAATTCTCGGGCTGACTCTTTTCTCTGTATACATCAATGATGTCGCTCTTGCTGCTGGTGATTCTCTGATCCACCTCTACACAGATGACACCATTCTGTATCCTTCTGGCCCTTCTTTGGATACTGTGTTAACAAACTTCCAGACGAGCTTCAATGCCATACAACACTCCTTCCGTGGCCTCCAACTGCTCTTAAATGCAAATAAAACTAAATGCATGCTCTTCAACCGATCGCTGCCTGTGCCCGCCCGCCTGACTAGCATCACTACTCTGGACGGTTCTGACTTAGAATATGTGGACAACTATAAATACCTAGGTGTCTGGTTAGACTGTAAACTCTCCTTCCAGACTCACATTAAGCATCTCCAATCCAAAATTAAATCTAGAATCGRCTTCCTATTYCRCACCAAAGCATCCTTCACTCATGCTGCCAAACATACYCTCATAAAACTGACTATCCTACCGATCCTYGACTTCGGCGATGTCATTTACAAAATAGCCTCCAACACTATACTCAGCAAATTGGATGTAGTCTATCACAGTGCCATCCGTTTTGTCACCAAAGCCCCATATACTACCCACCACTGCGACCTGTATGCTCTCGTTGGCTGGCCCTCGCTTCATATTCGTCGYCAAACCMACTGGCTCCAGGTCATCTATAAGTCTATGCTAGGTAAAGCCCCGCCTTACCTCAGCTCACTGGTCACCATAGCAACACCCACCCGTAGCACGCGCTCCATTAGGTATATTTCACTGGTCATCCCCAAAGCCAACTCCTGCTTTGGACGCCTTTCCTTCCAGTTCTCTGCTGCCAATGACTGGAACAAATTGCACAAATCACTGAAKCTGGAGTCTTTTTTCTCCCTCCCTAACTTTAAGCATCAGCTGATAGAGCAGCTTACCGATCATTGCACCTGTACACAGCCCATCTGTAAATAGCCCAGCCAACTACCTCATCCMCATATTGTTATTTMTTTTTTTCTCCTTTGCACCCCAGTATTTCTACTTGTACATTCATCTTATGCACATCTATCACTCCAGTGTTAATGCTAAATTGTAATTATYTCGCGTCTATGGCATATTTTTTGCCTTACCTACCTACTCTTCTACATTTGCACACACTGTACATAGATTTTTATATTGTGTTATTGACTGTACTTTTGTTTATGTGTAACTCTGTGTTGTTGTTTTTTGTCGCACTGCTTTGCTTTATCTTGGCCAGGTCGCAGTTGTAAATGAGAGCTTGTTGTCAACTGGCCTACCTGGTTAAATAAAGGTGAAATTAAAAAATKTAAAATGAAATGCGAGGTATGCGGCCTGTTACTGTAAGTTTCGACCAATAGTGATGCCTCCTTCTCTTCGCTCCAAAAGATTGGCCGCTTCGTGGGCATAGGCGTGAACCTATTCAAGTAAGTAAGTAAATACATTTTGAAAATGTATTATTGTATTATTAGCTAGCTAGTTAGCTACAGCAGGCCACTGTGTGTAGGATAATGAGCTGCTTGTTAGCTAACTAGCCAACGTTACATACTATAGCTCAGTGAAATATCATCAGCTAGTTAACTTATCTTGATGTAGGCCTTTTTTAAGATTGTAGATTAAAAACTCACGCCCCATATGCATTTGTAGATAACAGCAATGTTCTTCTGCTCCAGCTGTCTGAAAAGGGAGTATGTGTACTAGATAGATAGGGCAGGTTGTGGGATGACATTTTGAAAATATTCTCCAGTTTGATACCTAGAGAGGAAAACTATGAAGACAGACAGAAAGATAATAGTCAGGTCTGTCTAATTGTAATATAATGAAGTCTGTTTCTTTGTGATGTCTGTCMTCAGATATGGAAAGCTGTGAAAGCCTGTCTGCAGATGAAGAGGTCTCAGTGAATGTCTCAAGAGACTGCTGGCACATCCTTGTATGCCACGGGTTGTATGTGTACTTATGTTAGCAAATGTTGTATACAACAATACAGTGAAAAAGCCACAAACAWTATAGGCTACAAAATGTATATTAAAACTGTAGCAGACCAATCCTTCTCCTAGAGGTATGCTGGGTGTGCAGGCTTCTGTTCCCGCCCAGCACTAACACACCTGATTCAACTTGTAAAACTTAAGTTGATAATAATGTGGTATTATTGCTGGCTGTGAATAGAAGTCTGCTCATACGTAGATCAGGGAGTGGAGCAAGTTGGCCACCTCTGGTATGGACTTTTGTCACGAAAGTATGCTTTAGTAATAATAGCCTACTTACTAAGATGTCTTACAATCACAAACAAGTTATATTATTTGTACATTTTGAAATTATATGCTGATTAATTCAATGTTGATTCATTGAAGTGGAAGTGTTTAAAGTTGTGTTAACTGTTAACTTCAAAACGTTTTTCAAGATGAACTAGTGTCAATGTTCATTCATCACAGATCACAGTTCGGCAATAAAAATGTGTGAATGGGATCTGTCTCTAATTTRTCTGTGTTTCTATGTTGCTTTCTCAAATTAACATCAGCTTTTTGTCCAGTTGTGAGCTCTCCAATCGGTTTTATTTGATTGTCACTGTTTCAGGATATCAACCACGTGAACACATTTTGCAGCTTGTCATAATGGCAGGCATCCCCAATGCAGCCATAGGCCTACAGTATGATGGCATAACTGTCATATACAGTACCAGTCAAAAGTTTGGTCACAAATACTCATTCCAGGGTTTCTTTATTTTTACTATTTTCTACATTGTAGAATAATAGTGAAGACATCACAACTATGAAATAACACATATGGAATCATGTTGTAAGCAAAAAAGTGTTAAACAAATCCAAATATATTTTATATTTGAGATTCTTCAAAGTAGCCATCCTTTGCTTTGATTACAGCTTTTCACACTTTTGGCATTCTCTCAACCAGCTTCACCTGGAATGCTTTTCCAACAGTCTTGAAGGAGTTTCCACATATGCTGAGCACTTGTTGGCTGCTTTTCCTTCACTCTGCGGTCCAACTTATCCCAAACCATTTCACCTGAGGTTGGGTGATTGTGGAGGCCAGGTCATCTGATGCAGAACTTCATCACGCTTCTTCTTGGTCCAATAGCCCTTACACAGCCTGGAGGTAAGTTGGGTCATTGTCCTTTTGAAAAACAAATAACAGTCCCACTAAGCGCAAACCAGATGGGATGGTGTATCGCTGCAGAATGCTGTGGTAGCCATGCTGGTTAAGAGTGCCTTGAATTCTAAATAAATCACCAGCAAAGCACCCCCACACCATAACATCCCCTCCTCCATGCTTCGCGGTGGGAACCACAGCCGCAGAGATCATCCGTTGACCTACTCTGCGTCTCACAAAGACATTGGAACCAAAAATCTCAAATTTGGTCTCATCAGACCAAAGGACAGATTTCCACCAGTCTAATGTCCATTGGTCAGGTTTCTTGGCCCAAGCAAGTCTCTTCTTTTTATTGGTGTCCTTTAGTGGTGGTTTCTTTGCAGCAAATCGACCATGAAGGCCTGATTCACACAGTCTCCTCTGAACAGTTGATGTTGAGATGTGTCTGTTCCTTGAACTCTGAAGCATTTATTTGGGTTTCAATTTCTGAGGCTGGTAACTCGAATGAACTTATCCTCTGCAGCAGAGGTAACTCTGGGTCTTCCTTTCCTGTGGCGGTCCTCATGGGAGCCAGTATCATCACATCGCTTGATGGTTTTTACTACTGTACTTGAAGAAACTTTCAAAGTTCTTGAAATTTTCCCAGATTGACTGACCTTCATGTCTTAAAGTAATGGTGGACTGTCGTTTCTCTTTGCTTATTTGAGCTGTTATTGCCATAATATGAACTTGTTTTTTTACCAAATACGGCTATCTTCTGTATAGCACCCCTTCCTTTTCACAACACAACTGATTGGCTCAAATGCAATAAGAAGGACATAAATTCAACAGATTAACTTTTAACAAGGCACACCTGTTAATTTAAATGAATTGACTAGCTCATGAAGCTGGTAGAGAGAATGCCAAGAGTGTGCAAAGCTGTCATCGAGGCAAATGGAGGCTACTTTGAAGATTCTCAAATATATTTTGATGTGTTTGAGTTACTTTTTTGGTTACTACATGATTCCATATGTCTTCACTAKTATTCTACAATGTAGAAAATATTAAAAATAAAGAAAAACCCTGAAATGATTAGGTGTGTGCAAACTTTTGACTGCTTGTGTATGTTCTCAATTTAAAATGATACTATTAGATCATGTTATATGAGGCTAACCATAAGGCACATTTTCAACATTGTTTTTCTGACATTAAATTGTTTAGTGCAAATCCAACCCTTGTATTCTAGGT
Source organism: Salvelinus sp. IW2-2015 (assembly GCF_002910315.2). Classification (NCBI taxonomy): domain Eukaryota; kingdom Metazoa; phylum Chordata; class Actinopteri; order Salmoniformes; family Salmonidae; genus Salvelinus; species Salvelinus sp. IW2-2015. The sequence goes on along the minus strand of NC_036859.1, from coordinate 1,667,128 downwards.
ATAGTACTGTACATGAAAATAAGGAGCTGGCAACTTGTAGGTGAATTAAAAATATAAAAAAAGGAAAATAATGTGGCTTGGGGAGCATTTTAATTCTACCTCGTTCATTTGCTGAAAATGACTTTAGAAAGCAGAGACAAAATCAGAAGATTGCAGAGATGTCGGTGTTGATGAAGGGTAAAGAGAGATTTGCACAACAATGTTTGCAAGTCAAAGCCACAATTTCCTTTTCCCAAAGTACCCATTCATGTGCATGTAGGCCTATGTATTTTACAGGAAGTGAGCTATAATGATCAATGTCATGACACAAGTATAATTAAAGAGCCATAAGCTATTATATTTGAGAACCATAATGCTAAGATACCATATGGTAAAATTAATTMTTGGTGTATAATTTACTATGTTATACTGCGTGTTACTGGTGATATATATCCTTTGGTGGGCAAATTTCACAATTTGGTGGCTTTGATCACAGTTTTTAGGCTGCTTGACGTTCATAGCTAGCTAGCAGCACAAACAAACAAGCTCTGCAATCCTCTTCCATGCCATTGGCCTTATGATTTTGTCTCTGTATTGTACCAAAGCAAAATCATACAGAATTGGAAAAACCAGACACAGCGATGATTGGCTTTCCTCCATCTTTTTTGGTTCAGCTTGCCTGGAACTAATGCCAGGCAGAAACTATAGTATGTTCCATGAAAGGACGATTTTCAAGCAAACATTTGCTTCTCACCTGATTGGTTAACGGCAGCGGTGGCATAGAGCAGAGCTGAACTTTTTCTATCGCTCCGCTAGCAGGGTTCGCGCCGCTCACCTTCCAACGATCTCCTGCGCATTGCTCCGCGTTCTGTATGGGGGCGGTACTTCGTCTGGCTAATTCGGAAGTGGTGGAAATCCTACGTTACTGATCTTGCACATCTACGCGGCACCTTCAGCATTCAAATGCTAAAATGGCTTTCGTGATATTAGGCTTTATTAGTTGAGTGACAACCTATGTGATTTGCTAGGTTATTGTTATCTATGTGCTGTTGAAAATTGTGTTTTAGGGTTATCAGACAGAAGTCTCTTCTGGCTATACCTGCTGAATGGGGTTTATGGTCAAAACCATTTGATTTTGAGATGGGGTGAAATCCAAAGTTGTGCTATATAGTCATTGTTTACGTCATATCTAATTTATAAATGGTAAATATTTATACATTACTAGCTCAAGCACTTAATCTGCAAAAATAACAAATTCATTAGCGGGTGATGATGGTGATTTCAGAACCAACGTGGGGGGGCAAAACATAGGCTACATCGCCCCCCCCCCTTAATCAGATAGTGATAGTGGGGTGGTAGATGCCTAGTCTCCTTTATTACTCAAATCAGGTGCCTAAATAGTATGCGCCATAGACATACATAATTTACACACACACATAGTRCATACACCATAGACATACATCATTTACACACACACGCGCCAGCTCATGAGCGCCATCAAATTGAAAAATKAATATGTTTATGCAACAAATGTTAGTTAGTGCATTGAATCGTGTCGCATCAAACCAAATCGATTCGTTCTCTAATMAAACCGAATCGCACCGAATTGTTTCAAACTATGACACATCATTCCTGTATCATATTGGAAGCCCATATATCGAATCACCTTGAAAGGGAAAGATGCAGATCCCTACTAGTACACGACAGCAACAGATAGATTTACAGCAAATCCTGTTTCTGTCTGAGATTTACAACACACCCCAGGCTGTGCATCTAGACTTAGTCAGGGGATATATTGAGACTATAACCCAGAGATTCAGGAGATGACTGATGACATTTTAGCCTACATAAAATCTATTTTGATGCCTTCTGGGGTAAGGCATGACTGAGGCATGGCACGACTCCCCATACAGTGGGTTTGGGGTTTACAGTGGTGTGATCTGTGGTCTGCAGTAGACAGTAGTGTTCCCTTTTAACCCCAGGCTATATGGGAGAGCACTTAAAAACGACAAGATAGTACTTTACTATTTGATTGAAATGTGATTGCGTAGGTCCTATGAATGACTCAATACATATCTACAATCATACATATTCACGTCAACATTGAAAGATGAATACCACAAAGTAACAGACTAGCAAGTCTTAAGTAAACAATAACAGGAAGGAAGTAAATTCACTTACTTTCCCTTGGTTCCAACTACATTCAAACTCTCAGCAGGTGATTGATATGGGTKGCGCAACACCACAATAGTGAAGTCCACCTGTCCTGAAAAAACAAACAAATTCAGGGTTTTGAAGCCAAGGAAGGAAAATATTCTTATTAGTCCTGGGAGGCCAGYAGTCTTATCAGTGGTGAGGAGGCTGGAGGTGGTGCAGGTGTCACAGGGTTTGGGTTAGGGTCCACACCTTCCCGAAGGAGCACCGGGATTCAGCCTCATCCACGATGGAGAAGATAGCTTCAGCAGCAGACAAATATAGAACAGTGCATTCCAGACCGCTCTGGAAAAAGCTGGGCCAAATAAATCAGTCCGAGAAGTAGATACAGCAGAGAAAAGACGAGAGGGGAAGAGAGGGGTAAGGAGAGGTGGGCAGGGAATGGGGTTAGGGAGGGAGTGAAAGAGGACGAGAGGGGAGACAGAAAATAAACAGGGGTGGTAAAAAACAAGTAATAGTCCACAGGTGGTTCTTCAAAAAACTATTCCAAAAGTTCTCAATTCTAACTTCCTTCGATTCTACTCTAAACTAGTCCAGCAATCCATCAACCGGTCCGCTGTGCCTGCCTGCCGGATTTTCAAAATGTCCATTCTAACAACTAACATTAGGCCTCTGACAGTCTCACACTAAGAAGCAGTGAGATGCTGGCCTTGCGCGCTTCCACGACTGTGCTGAGGAGGACTGTGTGCCAAAATCGGCGTGGTGGTAACCTCATACAGGAGCAACCATGTATGGGCTGAAGAGAGGAGCTTTGATAGAGGGGAATCTGCCATAAATAGCCAGGGAGACGGCTAGCTCAGGGGGAGAGAGGGATCGAATCAGCTGTTGGAACAACAATCTAGTCTACCACTGCAGCTCCAGCAGTCCACACACACAGGGCTCCACTTTCACCATGCTGGGAAGAGCAGAGCTAACTAACGCCATTGATCTATAACACAAAGGAGTGCAGCATAGCAGACGCATAAGGCTCGACCAGGGTTGGGGTCAATTTGAATTGAATGCAGTCAATTCAGGAAGTAAACGCAATAATTCAATAATTGAAAAAATGACATGTATTTTCAATTACTTCTCAATAAACTGAAAAGAAGAAGCTATTGAAGTTCTTCAATTCAATTCACTTCCTAAATTGACTGCCTTCAATTTGAGTTGACCCAACTCTGTTCTCGACAGAACAATACAAAGCATAAGCTGACTCACACCCCTTAATAGATACAGAGGTGCTGACTAACGGAAAGGTAAACTTATAACACTTTGTATGTAACTGCCAAAATAAAGGAAACACTCGAGTAAATGAGGGATACAAATAATACTGAAAACCAGGTGCGCCACACAGGTGTGGTTCCTGAGTTAATTAAGCAATTAACATACCCTAATGCATTTAACGTGTGCGTGTTTTTCTCTTCTGATAAAACAAAAGCTGATTCAAAGAGGGTGTGGAAGAGTGGAAACTCCTCCATGAATATTCTCAATGAAAGGTGGCTATCGAGGAGGGGAGGACACTTCCGTTTGCCTACTAACGAATTGACACACTCCTCGACCACTTATTGGTTTCCGGGTCACAGAGGAGAGAGGACTACTTTTACTTAAACTAGAAAACCCTTTTGATACTTATGTGTATCCTACCGTGGAAGTGTTTTGAAATCTGCCACAGCCAGAGTGGGTAGCAAGGAATGAGTTAGCCCTAAATATTTCTAAAACTAAATGCATCACTAAACCCTAAACCTCAACTAAAATGTGTAATAAATCATGTGGAAATTGAGCAATTGAGATGACTAAACTGCTTGGAGTTACCCTAGATTGTAAACTGTCATGATCAAAACATATTGATGCAGTAGTAGCTAAGATGGGGAGAAGTCTGTCTATAATAAATCAATGCTCTGCCTTCTTAACACTATCAATAAGGCAGGTCCTACAGGTCCTGGTTTTGTCACACCTCGACTACTGTTCAGTCGTGTGGTCAAGTGCCACAAAAAAGGACTTCGGAAAATTGCAATTGGCTCAGAACAGGGCAGCACGGCTGGCCCTTGAATGTACACAGAGAGCTAATATTAATAATATGCATGTCAATCTCAGAGATTGACAAGCCACAAGAGGTCTCTTCACAGTCCCGAAGTCCAGAACAGACAATGGGAGGCACACAGTACTACATAGAGCCATGACTACATGGAACTCTATTCCACATCAAGTAACTCATGCCAGCAGTGAAATTAGATTTAAAAACAGATTAAAAAAACACCTTATGGAACAGCAGGGACTGTGAAGCAACACAAACATTGGCACAGACACATGCATACACACACACACGATACCATACGCACTATACATACACATAGATTTAGTACTGTAGATATGTGGTAGTGGTGGAGTAGGGGCCTGAGGGCACACAGTGTGTCGTGAAATCTGTGAATGTATTGTAATGTTTTTAAAATTGTATAAACTGCCTTAATTTTGCTGGACCCCAGGAAGAGTAGCTGCTGCTTTGGCAGCAGCTAATGGGGATCCATAATAAATACAAATACAAAATACACCCCCTTTGAATCAGCTTTTTTGTCAGAGGAGAAAAACAAGTTTAAAAACAATATGTTTTATCTATGAAGTGTCTTGCACAGCTAACATTGGTTTGGATTACTTTACACATTTATTTTGGGATCCACCCCTGTAAACGTAATTTTCCTAATGACGTGCAAGTGGAGAAGGACCGTCTCATTTCAAGCAAGTGCTTTCCCATCCATGTTTACTCTCCTTGACGATTCTCCTCGATTAACTGTGACCTTTTATAAAAGAGGCAAGAGGAGAGAGTAGAGAAGACACAGGAGGTGAGCAAATCTACASTGCATTCAAAAAGTATTCACACCTCTTGACTTTTTTCACATTTTGTCGTGTTACAGCCTAAATTTGAAATGGATTACATCTAGATKTTTTTGGTCACTGGCTTACACACAATACCCCATAATGTCATAGTGGAATTATGTTTTTAGAAATGTTTASAAATGAATTRAAAATGAAAATATGAAATGCCTTTAGTCAAAAARGTATTCAACCCCTTTGTTATGGCAAGCCTACTTAAGTTCAGGAGTAAAAATGTGCTTAACAAGTCACATAAAAAGTTGCACGGACTCACTCTGTGTGCATTAACACTGTTTAAAATKAYTTTTGAATGACTACCTCATCTCTGTACCACRCACACRTACTTTATCTGTAAGGTCCCTCAGTCGAATTTCAAACACAGATTCAACCACAAAGACCAGGGAGGTTTTCCAATGCCTCACAAAGAAGGGTACCTATTGGTAGATGGGTAAAAGTAAGAAAAAAAACATACATTGAATATCCCTTTAAACATGGTTGTTRTTAATTACACTTTGGATGGTGTATCAATACACGCAGTCACTACAAAGACACAGGCGTCCTTCCTAACTCAGTTGCCGAGAGGAAGGAAACCGCTCGGGGATTTCACCATGAGGCCAATGGTGACTTTAAAACAGTTACAGAGTTTAATGGCTGTGATAGGAAAAACTGAGGATGGATCAAGAACATTGTAGTTACTCCACAATACTAATGTAATGGGTGCGTGCTGGTGGCAGGGAAGTCAGGCGCAGGAGAACAAACTTGGTATAAACGGAGTCGTTTAATAAGTGCTCACAAAACTCCAARAACTTGCACATCACAAACAAACAAACAATCACCGACAAGGACATGAGGGGAAACAGAGGGTTAAATACACAACATKTAATTGATGAGATTGGAACCAGGTGTGATGTAAGACAAGACAAAACCAATGGAAAATGAAAAATGGATCAGCGATGGCTAGAAGATTCGTGACATCGACCACCACCCGAACAAGGAGAGGGACCGACTTCGGCGGAAGTCGTGACAACTAACCTAATWGACAGAGTGAAAAGAAGGAAGCTTATTCAAAAAATGCATCCTTTTGCAACAAGGCACTAAAGTAATACTGCAAAAAAATAAGCAAAGCAATTCACTTTATGTCCTGTGTCAAGAGCAGTAGGCCAAGGCCCAGTTGTCTGTGACACAGGTCATGGGTTGTAAAGGCCCCACTTGCATACACCCACCCACGCACACACTCATAAAGACGTTTCACTTTCACACATGGAGCACAAAGAAGAAGCAACATTAMTAAGAGAGAATTGACATTGATTAAGGAGAAGAAGAAAAATAAGAAATTAATTGGGACTGGAATTTACTAAAATAATAATTAAAGGTTAAATATGGTAAATGTTAGTATACAGTGGGAGGTATTTAACGGTGATTAAAGTAATTTCAGTAATGGTTAAGAATGTTATGTTGTTCGCTTTAAGGTACTGTGTGATGCATATAGACTATGTTTATTAGGCTTCAAGGACAAGGCCTTTGGAGGTTGATAATGAGATGTTATAATGATGAAATGTTATAATGATGAAATGTTATAATGATGAAATGTTTAAAATGTTAGATGTTTAGGATGTATTGGAAGTAATGTATTAGGTTGGAGTGAGATTGGAATTGAGTGGAGCAAGAAAGGTTCATGTTTAAAAATAAACGTTTTAAAAATGGAGTGTACTAAAGGTGCTAGCTTGCCCTGGAAATCCCCAGGTCAGAGCTGCTAGGAGGAGGCATCCTGTCTAGGCAAACTTCCTGTCTAGGCGAGAAAAGGTGGGGGCTAGTGAGTGCTGAAAAAGCACCTTTTGAGAAATGGCCGCATTTAGGTGTCAACCACTGAATGCGTAATCTGGCCAGGTGTTAGCCACGATGAGTTAGCAGAAGATGAAGATTAGGGTATAAAAGAGGCAGGATTTTTGGGAGAGGCGGGACTCTCTTTGAGCTTGCTAGAAGAAACTGTCGTCTGCTGAAGGAAGATTGATTTGTGATTGATTGATTGATCTGGGATTTTTTTATGCCCGTTTATGGAATTTAAAATAAACTTGCTTTATTGTTCTGGAAACCTGTGTCATCAAAGAGTCATGCAAGCAATKTTCTCTCTAAACTGCATGAGCAGCTCCCCCTGGACTGCCAAACCAGAAAAAGCAGCCCACAGAGCACGAGATTGAACTTCACTCAACTTTCTAGAGCAGTGGTAACCAACAAATTCAGCTGCCCTGCGCGCCGGGTAGACAAACTGTTGCCATTTTGAACCATTTCATGTGTCTGAAGGTACAACCTCTGCCTTCCCGGTGGGCCCAGAGAGCAAGTCAAGTGCACTATAGGCTTACCGCTGGCCAATCGGATGGCTCAGATGACGTGTCTGCTGTAACATAGCAGGCATAAAAGAAAGCTACAGCAAAGTTGATACTGTGAGATTTCAAAATGTTCAAAACCATGACTGGAGCAAGTGTCAATGAATACAGCAAAGAAATGCTTACTCTGCACTGTCAACACTTTGTATTCAACACTTTTATAAGCCATAAAATGCTTGTCTCTTTCCACTCAGTGCTACAACAAGCACTGCAGCAGTAATGAACGAGTAGGAAAGTGTATCTATAGGCTTGCATTGTTGTTATTATTTGCGGCTTGGATCTTTTCTATACTTAAGGAATATTTAACTTTCTCTGTTCATAGAAGTAACAACATGGATTTGTGCAGAAATAATGCGGTGCGACTCGAGTTTCGCCAACAACTGGTGTCCCTTTTTGTTCAGTGGAGGAAAGGGAGAGCAGACGGACCCTCAGTCTGCTGCTCTCACCCTCCGCTGAGACTGACCATCAGATACAGGCACCATCAGCCCAGTAAAACGAAAATAAAAAGCACATTATTTAAATGTATGCTCACTCAGATGTGCTTCACAAGTAATACAACAACGGATTTATTACCGGTGTGATCAGCCTACCTCAAATTTTGAAATATAATTTTAAAACATGGCCCGAACAACAATGCATTGGGCCTATTGGGCCTATTGCTTACTGCACAAACCTTATTGCTACAGTTTTGAATTGGTTAATGTTGCATAGGTTTACGTTTTTTAAATCATGCTTGCATTTTGACTCAAAGTGATCTTGACTCAGAAAAGGTTGGTGATCACTGTTTTCCTGTTAACACTATCAACGTTTCCCTTTACTGTGGCAGTTGTGATCGAATCAAYGCAATATTAGCAACTTTCAATGCAACATGCTGAAACAAAACGAACTATGCAAGAGATTTTGTTGTAGGCAGAAAGCATCAGARTAGGATTCTAATGCATTGACACACTACTAAGCCCGTACTCTACACAGACCTGTGAAGCATAAACAATCAGAGCTGCAGTAGATCTATATGAAAATGGACCATTGCCATATATGTTCTGTGCYATTTACTTTGAACTGGACTGTGTTTACAGCATGAGCGGTCGTATGAAGATGCGCTTCAAASCGAGAGTTGCATGTAGCCACGTGTGCACATTTTGTTCATATCCTTTGCTAGTTAGTGAGTTATTAGCCCAGTTATAGATCATTTGTAGTCAGCAATAGGGGAGTGATTGCTTCCTACAAGAGCATAAACGTGTACATTTCTAGACATCTTTGAAAAGCGATTCAGGTAAAGAGCTTTTTTTAAATGAAAGGGACAGTGTTGTATTTTGAGACTGGCTTTAATAAGCTAAGTAGCCAATAGGCAGAGGGTAGCATAATTTGTATGATTCTCTGTAATAATGGTATGGGAATAATAATGCATTTTATTTTGTAAAGTGGTTTCTTGCATTAAGCAACAAGACTACATTTTCAGTCACCTTGTCTGAAGGACAAGTGGATAAACAGGTCATGTCAAGCCCTGCATGTTTTTTTCAAAAGTCTCATGGACTGTAGGCCTAAATTGAACACCACACATTGCCTGCTACTTTACACTATGAGTGGGCCGCATTCCTCTGGGTTGGATTAGCCCGGAGACGCCCCTGACTACGACTCCTACCAATGCACTCAGTACCTATAGTCGGGTCTCAGGTCCCTTAATATCAGCAACTCGGGTTCCCGATAGACTAATTAACCAGATGCAAAAAATCCTCAATTTATCAAGTAAATTTCAGAAACCTAGAGTAAAATGACATGCACTTGTATGCATTGTTCCCTCAATAATTTTTTCTGTGCAACTTCCAGCGTGTGTTTACTATGAACACTGAGGATGTACCTGCTTTAAGTTACAGTTTCAGACAGTGGTCAAGTAGGCCACTGTGGCTATTTGATCATAATGTAGGCCTACCAGAGTGGCCTACCATCAAAAACAATGGAGAAAATCCATCCCATAACATTTTAATATGGAAATAGCTGTTCTGTCAGTCAGCCTAATAGTGGTCTAAGGTTGAAGCGCTGGCCTGCACAATCCTGAGAAGGCACTGGGTTTATAGAGGCGAGGGAGCATAGGCACTAGACTCCAGGGATAGACCACTTTACTGTAAGGCCCTTACTGTTGAGTTTGAGSAACAGTCCYTTGCTGTATACTAGCTSAATGGAAAGGCAGAGYAGGATTTATCAGATTTGTAGGGATTAAGGACAAGGAATAATTKAACTGCCATTGGGTATGTAGCTCCYTCCAGTAACCACGAGCACAACCGTTCCTTGATTTTAACTGGCGGCTTTATTCTGTAGTTTTAGTCAGAATTATCACCTTCCGTGAGAACTATAAAGTAAATGAAAATACAGTTAAGCACCTTCTTGTAAGTGTATGTGCAAAGTTTTAGACTGATCCAATGAACCATTGYATTTCTATTCAAAATGTTGTATCAAGACTGAMCAAATGTGCCTAATTGGTTTATTAATAACTTTTCAAGTTCATAACTGTGGACTCTCAAACAATAGCATGGTATTATTTCACTGTAATAGCTACTGTAAATTGGACAGTGCAGTTAGATTAACAAGAATTTAACTTTGTGTCTATGTCCTGGGAAATGTTCTGGTTACTCACAACCTCATGCTAATCGCATTAGCCTACGTTAGCTCAACCGTCCCATGGAGGACCCACTGATCCAACGGGAAGGATATACTGCTTTCCCGGGAACAGGCCCAAATCCCCGTAATTTGAAAAATAAAACGGAGAAAAAGGGGGCGGAGGTCGGGCTGCCTTTTGAGAAATCGTAGGCAAGCGAGTAAACTCCCACTACCATCCGTTCTATTGGCCAACGTGCAATCATTGGAAAATAAAATCGATGACCTACGATCAAGATTATCCTACCAACGGGACATTAAAAACTGTAATATCTTGTGTTTCACCGAGTCGTGGCTGAACGACGACACAGATCATATAGAGCTGGCAGGATTTTCCATTCACCGGCTGAACAGAGAAGCTACATCAGGTAAGACGAGGGGTGGGGGTGTGTGTCTATTTCTCAATAACAGCTGGTGCGCAATGTCTAATATTAAAGAAGTCTCGAGGTATTGCTCGCCTGAGGTAGAGTACCTTATGATAAGCTGTAGACCACACTATCAACCAAGAGAGTTCTCATCTATATTATTCGTAACCGTCTATTTACCACCACAGACTGATGCTGGCACTAAGACCGCACTCAACCAACTCTATAAAGCCATAAGCAAACAAGAAAATGCTCATCCAGAAGCGACGCTCCTAGTGGCCGGGGACTTTTATGCAAGCAAACTTAAATTGGTTTTACCTAATTTCTACCAGCATGTGTCATGTGCAACCAGATAAAAAAAAATACAGACCACCTTTACCCCACACACAGAGATGCATACAAAGCTCTCCCTCGCCCTCCATTTGGAAAATCTGACCATAATTATATCCTCCTGATTCTTGCTTACAAGCAAAAACTAAAGCAGGAAGTACCAGTGACTCACTCAATACGGAAGTGGTCAGATKACGCGGATGCTACACTATAGGACTGTTTTGCAAGTACAGACTGGAATATGTTTTGGGATTCATCCAATGGCACAGAGGAGTATACCACCTCAGTCATCGGCTTCATTAATAAGTGCATCGCCGACGTTGTCCCCACTGTGACCGTACGTACATTTCCCAACCAGAAGCCATGGATTACAGGCAACATCCGCATCGAGCTAAAGGCTAGAGCAGGAAACTAATCGGGACACTTATAAGAAATCCCGCTATGCCCTCAGACRAACCATCAAACAAGCACAGCGTAAATACAGGTTTAAGATTGAATCCTACTACACTRGCTCAGACACGGATGTGGCAGGGCTTGAAAACTAATATGGACAACAAAGAGAAACCCAGATGCGAGCTGCCCAGTGACGCAAGCCTACCAGACGAGCTAAATGYCTTTTATGATCGCTTCGAGGCAAGCAACACTGAAGCATGGACGAGAGCACCAGCTGTTCTGGATAACGCTCTCGGTAGCCGATGTGAGCAAGACCTTTAAACAGGTCAACATTCACAAAGCCGCGGGGCCAGACGGATTACCAGGAAGGGTACTCAAAGCATGTGCAGACAAACTGGCAAGTGTCTTCACTGACATTTTCAACCTATCCCTTACCGAGTCTGTTATACCTACATGTTTCAAGCAGACCACCATAGTCCCTGTGCCCAAGGAAGTGAAGGTAACCTGCCTAAATTATTACCGCCCCATGGCACTCACGTCGGTAGCCATGAAGTGCTTTGAAGGGGTGGTCATGGTTCACATCAACAGCATCCTCCCGGATTACCCTAGACCCACTCCAATTCGCATACCGCCCCAACAGAACCACAGATGAAGCAATCTCAATTGCACTCCACACTGTCCTTTCCCATCTGGACAAAAGGAACACCTATGTAAGAATGCTGTTCATTGACTACAGCTCAGCGTTCAACACCATAGGTTGCAAGTTTGAATCCCCGAGCTGACAAGGTAAAAATYTGTCGTTCTGCCCCTGAACAAGGCAGTTAACCCACTGTACCCAGGTCGTCATTGAAAATAAGAATTTGTTCTTAACTGACTTGCCTAGTTAAATAAAGGTAAAATTAAATAGTGCCCATGAAGCTCATCACTAAGCTAAGGACCCTGGAACTAAACACCTCCCTCGCAACTGGATCCTGGACTTACTGACGGGCCGCCCCCCATGTGGTAAGGGTAGGCAACAACACGTCTGCCACGCTGATCCTCAACTCTGGGGCCCCTCAGGGGTGTGTACTTAGTCCCCTACTGTACTCACTGTTCACCTACGACTGCGTRKCCAAACACGACTCCAACACCATCATTAAGTTTGCTGACGACACAACAGTGGTAGGCCTGATCACCGACAACGATGAGACAGCCTATAGGGAGGAGGTCAGAGACTTGGCCATGTGGTGCCAGGACCACAACCTCTCCCTCAATGTGAGCAAGACAAAGGAGCTGATCGTGGACTACATGGGAAAGGCGGGCCGAACAGGCCCCTATTAACATCGACGGGGCTGTAGTGGAGCGGGTCGAGAGTTTCAAGTTCCTTGGTGTCCACATCACCAACAAACTATCATGGTCCAAACACACCCAAGATAGTCGTGAAGAGGGCACGGCAACACCTTTTCTCCCTCAGGAGACTGAAAAGATTTGGCATGGGTCCCTAGATCCTCAAAAAGTTCTACAGCTACACCATAGAGAGCATTCTGACCGGTTGCATCACCGCCTGGTATGGCAACTGCTAAGGCACTACAGAGGGTAGTGCGTACGGCCCAGTACATCACTGGGACCAAGCTTCCTGCCATCCAGGACCTATATAATAGGCGGTGTCAGAGGAAAGCCCAAAAAAATTTCAAAGATTCCAGTCACCCACGGCATAGACTGTTTTATCTGCTACCACACGGCAAGCAGTACCGGAGCGCCAACACAAGGACCTGTCTCTTATACACATCTAGATGTGTATAAGAGACAGGCCTATAGGGAGGAGGTCAGAGACTTGGCCATGTGGTGCCAGGACCACAACCTCTCCCTCAATGTGAGCAAGACAAAGGAGCTGATCGTGGACTACATGGGAAAGGCGGGCCGAACAGGCCCCTATTAACATCGACGGGGCTGTAGTGGAGCGGGTCGAGAGTTTCAAGTTCCTTGGTGTCCACATCACCAACAAACTATCATGGTCCAAACACACCCAAGATAGTCGTGAAGAGGGCACGGCAACACCTTTTCTCCCTCAGGAGACTGAAAAGATTTGGCATGGGTCCCTAGATCCTCAAAAAGTTCTACAGCTACACCATAGAGAGCATTCTGACCGGTTGCATCACCGCCTGGTATGGCAACTGCTAAGGCACTACAGAGGGTAGTGCGTACGGCCCAGTACATCACTGGGACCAAGCTTCCTGCCATCCAGGACCTATATAATAGGCGGTGTCAGAGGAAAGCCCAAAAAAATTTCAAAGATTCCAGTCACCCACGGCATAGACTGTTTTATCTGCTACCACACGGCAAGCAGTACCGGAGCGCCAAGTCTAGGACCAAAAGGCTCCTAAACCTGTCTCTTATACACATCTAGATGTGTATAAGAGACAGCTGGAGTTAGTTACCAAGAAGACAGTGAATTTTCCTGAGTGGCCGAGTTACAGTTGTGACTTAAATCTATTTGAAAATATATGGCAAGATTCCCTTTTTCAAGCTGAAAGACAATGGCCAGAGCTTACCCATGATATTGTGCAACGATTTAAGTCAATAAGTCATCGTTTTAGTCAAAGTATGATATATTTGGTCTTGAAGTGAAAAATCCAAACTGCCCACTTTGTGCAAATCCGTGTGAATGCAGTCTTTTCCTATGACAAGTCATACTAATTGTTTTCAGCCTACGTTTCGTTTCAGGGCTGAGTTTTATTTGAACGTTACCACCCACCAGCATGGCATTGCTATTCAATCAGACACAGATGCAAAGTTATTTATCTTCGTGACTAATATGAGCAAAACAGCCTTGCCTTTACTTGTAACTAATAAGAATAGGGGGTGCAAACTTCTGTTTTTGCACATACACTTTTTGTACCAGAAAATTATCATAATCCATTGGATAATTTGGACATTTTCACTTACTTTTTTAGTTAGTCTCTCTCAAAATAAAAATAAAAATATATACATAGTGCATTCAGAAAGTATTCAGACCCCTTGAATTTTTCCACATTTGGATTCAATTGTTTTTTTTCACTCATCAACCTACACATGACAAACCAAAACAAGTTTTGAATTTTTTTTGAAAATGTATTACAAATAAAAAAACGTAATTATCACATTTACATAAGTATTCAGACCCTTTACTCAGTACTTTGTTGAAACACCTTTGGCAGCGATTACAGCCTCGAGTCTTCTTGGGTATGACRCTACAATCTTGGCAGCGTCGTTACCAGCTATTTTCAGGTCTGCAGGTTTTCATCAAGGGTCTCTCTGTACTTTGCTCTCTGTACATCAAGGATCTCTCTGTACATCTTTCCCTCAATCCTGACTAGTCTCCCAGTGCCTGCCACTGAAAAACATTCGCACAGCATAATGCTGCCCCCACTATGCTTCACCATAGGGATGGTGTCGGGTTTCCTCCTGAAGTGACGCTTGGCATTCAGGCCAAAGAATTCAACCTTGGTTTCATCAACCAGAGAATATTGTTTCTCATGGTCTGAGAGTCTTTTAGGTGCCTTTTGGCAACCTCCAAGCGGGCTGTCATGTACTTTTTACTGAGTGGCTTCTGTCTGACCACTCTACCTTAAAGGTCTGATTGGTGTAGTGCTGCAGAGATGGTTGTCCTTCTGGAAGGTTCTCCCATCTCTTCACCATAGGGAACTCTGGAGCTCTGTCATAAGGACCATCGGGTTCTTGGTCACCTCCCTGACCAAGTCCCTTCTCCCCAGATTGCTCAGTTTGGCCAGGCGGCCAGCTCTATGAAGGGTCTTGGTGGCTCCAAACTTCTTCCATTTAATAATGATGTAGGCCACCATGTTCTTGGGGACCTTCAATGCTGCAGAAATGTTTTRGTACCCTTCCCCAGATCTGTGCCTCGACRCAATCCTGTTTCAGAGCTCTACAGACAATTCCTTYGACCTCATGGCTTCGTTTTTGCTCTGACATGCACTGTCAACTGTGGGACCTTATATAGACAGGTGTGTGCCTTTCCAAATCATGTCCAGTCAATTGAATTTACCACAGGTGGACTCCAATCAAGTTGTAGAAATATCTCAAGAATGRTCAATGGAAACAGGATGTACCTGAGCTCAATTTATCAAACAGTTCTAAAAATCAGTTTTTACTTTGTCATTATGGGGTATTGTACGTAGATTGATGAGGGGGAAAAAAATATTTMATCCATTTTAGAATAAGGCAGTAACGTAACAGAATATGGAAAAAGTCAAGAGGTCTGAATACTTTCCGAATGTACTGTATGTCGGTCTTTACTAAAGGTGTTCGATGCCGCTACTGTTTGTTGGTGTACTGCCGATAGCAAGACTAATTGTTATTATAGGTTACTAGAAGTGAATATCTTTGATTGACTATTGACTGCACTGCTGTATTTGCTACATTACTCTGGAAGATATTAGTATTTTATATAGTATTATTATATTTTATAAACTATTGCGTTAGAGGGAAAAGCTATCTCCTCTCTCAGCCCCAAAAAACGAACTAACCAGAAGTCCTCTAGAGTTAATCTCTCGTGGACAAATCTACGTAAAACATAACTGATGGTACAGTATAATCTGTGGGGAAGGAGCGTGATGTGYGGGATAACGAGCAGTAGTAGTTCCGGTGTTTGGGTTTATTAGCACTGGTTATTTGGACAGATCACAATTTCGCAGGTGTTAGTATCTTTCGAATATCAAATGAGGAGGAACATTCGGCCCGTAACTTGCAAAGAGAGAGGGTGGAGCTCCTCGTTCTAGCATCTCTTGGTCCCTTCTCTTAACACGTATGGACCCAGAACTTAATCGAGCAGCTGACCATTTACGCAAGAATTTAGGTCTCTAGAGTTAACACTGGCTTGAGGGGGCAGTAACGTCACTGTTAAAGAGTGAGTGGGACAATTTGGGATGAAAATTCCATAGTTCCCGCTTCCGGGTGGGAATAGCACGTGACAGTGTACAGTACAACGTTTTGATGTTTGGCAAAAGGACATCACGATACTATATCTGAACTAACATTCTAGAACAAAAATGTTTGATTGATCACAAAGACAACCTTCATGCAAGGAGTTTATTTATGAATCAGACTGCAGTGTCATACAACAGTAGCACAATCATTTGACTATGTATTATGCTCATATTCATCAATACAAAGGTAAAGTTATGCCTTAAAATTAAAAATAAATGAATGATTTTCCATTGGATTTTACTCAAAAAATAGCATTTAAATACTTGGCATAGTTTCGTAAATAAAATTCTGAAAGATAATGGTTGCCCATTGGTTCGTTTGACTACTGGAGAGTACCAAATGCAAATATACTGTATGCAAAAAAATAATAATCCTCCTCTCTCTTGCATTTCATGTATGAAAAAAATGTCAGTGAGTACAAAAAACACTTCATTAAATCTCATATGAAAATAGAAAATATTACAACAAGTGTGCATAATTATTCATGTTGCACATAGCCTGCAGTACAAAACGTCAAATGACACCAAGTTCCAGCTTCATCTGGCATGCCAATTCATCGGGCCTAGCTATGCTCTGTAATGGCCATTTTAGTGGCATGATCGAGGGGCAGTTTACTTCTTTAGACTGAGGCCTTCATTATCATCGAGCAAAAGTCTTGAAAATGGTACTTCGTTCAGACCAAATGCGGGCGGCAACAACTGTGGGTAATCCATCCACCTGGTTGCTTTTCATGTGATATTGATCAATGATATTTATCAATGGACTCAATAGATGAACAAACTACTGAGTTCTCTTGCTCTGCCTATAGTTGTTTTGTGTGAGAGTTTGTGCATTTAAGAAGTCTGTATTATGTTGGACTAACTGACTCAGGCAGAGAAAAGAAAGCGAAGGGCAGTCACTATATAAGTGTGCAGTCAACATTGCTACCTTTCAGGCTTAAGAAGTGGCAGAACCAGAATAAGTTGTTTGTAACACCTAAAATGATGTAACAGTGTGCAATTAGTAATTATTTGGCATCGCCTTAAGTATAMTGTAATGCACACAATTGCCATAGGTGCCATGATTATTTTTTAAATAATTTTTTAAAAATATGTTTGTCAGAAATATTAAGCGTAGCATAAAGTTCTAAGTCAATGAAATACTACAACCGCAATAATGCTACATTACAGTATACGTTATAAAACTGTGATTGAACAGTAGATGTATTCACCTTTGACAAATAGGAAAACAGCATTAATGTGCACCTTTATCGATGAATTATACACCCTTCCCGAACCATTGTGTCATTGACAGCTGTCTGAAACACAAAAGTCGCTCAATGTATAAAGAAATGTGAAGTTGCATGAATAAAATAATGGATTCATTTTGAATTATTTAAACGTGCTGCTATGAATCAGCAACTAATCAACAGTATGTAACTTGGCTTGGAAGACATAAAAATACCAAAATAAGAAAGGTCAGCGGGGTTGGGGTCAATTCCGGAAGTGAATTGAATCTACGATTCTGATTCCACATTTTTTCCCCATACACCAGCATTGAGCATTATGTTCCGGGATTAAAATGGAATTGACCACAACACTGCAGGTCACAGCTGCCCATAAACACAAGAACACAGCTGAGATAAGATCAAATATAATAAAGAATGCCCAACATCAAATGTTCCAACTGTTTTTTTTCATGTGAAAATGCACTACAAATAGAAACTCATGGCACAACCAGATTTTCCCATCAAGTCAAGATAAACCTTCATCTTGTCACTACACAGAACAACCGTGTGATCAAGGCACACTGCAGACAGCTTCGCTTGTAAGGTCATCCTTCTTTATGTCAATCTATTTTCTTAAAAAAAAAAAAATGTTGCACTAGAAAATTATATACTCTCATTATGGTACTGTACAGACATTATGATACTTTCAACTTGTGATCAAAGTATGCAGAAATAAACTATAATGGTTAAATACAAAATATCTCTTAAAATAGTTAAAATATACTTTATTTTGTACATTATGCAAACTGGTTAACAATTCAATGATAACAAAAATACATATTCAGTGAAATGTAGGCTGCGTCTAAAATGGCACCCTATTCCCTATATATTGCACTACTTTTTACCAGAGCTCTATAGGCCCTGGTCGAAGGTAGTRCACTATATAGTGAATAGAGTGCCATGTCAGACATGGCCGTAGTCTCTTCACATGATACACAAGTATGGCCACTGATATTTCCAATGAAATAAGCACCCACCTACACCCAGTCAATTCTGACACATTTTAAAACGAAGATTAAAACGATGACTTGTTAAAGTGTTACATCCCAAATGGCAACCCATTGACTATTTTGTGCACTACTCTTGACCATGACTCATGGGGCTCTGGTCAAAAGTAGTGCACTATATAGGGAATAGGGTGCCATTTGGGTACGTACACAACAAGATTCCTGACAATGTTTCCCAGCTCCACTGACTAAGCCACAGCTGTTTGTATGACAATATTGCTCTATCTTGTCCATATAATTCTTGTTTACAACTTAAACTGCCACACTCCATGCCATTATTGCTTCCTGAAACGACCTGGGAAATCGAGCTATACACCAGATTTTTTACAACATTTACGTTGACTACCCAGAATGATCTTATATATCCTGACCCAGCTTATAAATGCACATTTATGGATACAGATGGCAACTCCTAGCCTGGTCCTAGATTTGTTTGTGCTCTTGACAAGTCCAATGCTCATTGTCAATCCAACAGGGTTGGGGTCAATTTCTTTTCAATTCCAGTCAATTCAGGAAGTACACTGAAATCATTTTTAATTAGGAAATGTTGTTTACTTTCTGAATAGACTGGAATTGAAATGGAATTGATCCCAACCCTGAAAGCCAATGAGTGACAAGGAGTTGACATGATAGCACAAACAGACTTTCACACAGGCTAGTCAACTCCCTTCCCCCCATAATGTAGAAGAACCAATGCCTCAGAATACATATCACTGATTTACCATTATGCCACAAAGTAGGTATAGAGTGACTCTTCATTGAAGAGCTTTATGGGTTATGATTACAGTGTGCGGGAAAGCGACGAGACAGACAGGCCACAGTGTATCAAAAAGAATAATAGACTGATCGATTGATCGATTAATCTGAAAATGAAAACAGTTTCTCGAGCCAAAGACATTGACGTCCAATATAATATATTTCTTCTCAACTCTCCATAATAACAATAAAATGTAACTATTTTGGTGTAATCGACACTGAATGTAACGGAACAGCTTTTATGATGAATATTCTCCCTATGTGTCCTTGTTGTGTAAAACGTAAGTACTTACATTTATATCTAAACAGCTCGCCCATAAACAAACAGAATCATACAGCATGTTAACGATGAGTCAACTAACGGTATTCGATTTCAACATATTTGAAGTTGTTATACGCTTGACAGAATTGCATAATGTCTGCCAATGAAAAGCATCTGGGAGGGTAGAATAAGAAAGGAGAAAGGACAAGCCACTACCAGAAGCCTAGGAATTCAGTCCGAAATGGCACCCTATTCCCTATGTAGTGCACTACTTTCTGGGCCCTGGTCAAAAAGGGCCCTGGTCAAAAGTAGTGCACTACATTGGAAGTAGGGTTACAAAAGTCGTGCACTACATAGGAAGTAGGGTGCCATTTGGGCCGCATCCTAGTAGAACCCCAATTAGAGGATGGGTTGAGGGGAGATAAAGGGGAGGAGGGGGGTTAGTTGGAAGCTACCCCTAGGTGGGGGAACACCTCCCTTTTGGCAGTGGAACACTTGGTACTCTTAGTACTCAACAACGCCGAGGGTGAGGGTGTACACAATGCTCTTGTCGGAGAAGAAGGCCATTTCTGTGTTGGGATAAGATGAAGGCATTCTAGTGGGCAGCCAGGTCACAGTGTTGGAGGGATCTAAAACCTCCGATGGAAAAAGATGATGGGCGTCTCAGTCTCTCTACACTTTCTCCACTCCGCTTGGGTCGTAGGCCTCTGGTATAATACAAAGAAAGAAGGGATACATTTAATCATTTAGAGTAAATATGTGTGCGTTAAAAATGGCACCCTATTCCCTATTATAGTGCACTACATTTKACCAAAGCCCTATGGGCCCTAGTCAAAAATAGTACACAACATAGGGAATTGGGTGCCATTTGGGATGCACCTTATATCATGTGCAGTGGCGTGTCCAGAACATTTAGAATGAGGTGGCCAAGGTGGGGCACAGTCCAAGTTTAGGGGGGGCCATAAAATGTTGAACCTTAATCGATGCAAGGTGGATTTGTTCTATTTAATTATGATTATCAATGCATTAAATGCTTCAGCTTAGGTTTGGTACATTTCCCTGTTAAATAAATCAATTCCAAAACACTTGTTACAGTATTTGCATTCAAGGTCAGAATTGTATATAAGGGTATTAACATACAGCAGAAAATTCACTCGAAAGGTCCATTAAAAATGTGCAAATTAAACTGTGACATTCGAGGGTCTCTTAATTTTTTTGTCACCCTTTTTTCTCCCCAATTGGTAGTTACAGTCTTGTCCCATCGCTGCAATTCCCGTGCAGACTCGGGAGAGGCGAAGGTCGAGAGCCATGCATCTTCCAAAACCCAACCCCGCCAAGCCGCACTGCTTCTTGAAACACTGCTCGCTTAACCCGGAAGCCAGCCGCACCAATGTGTCGGAGGAAACACCGTACAGCTGGCGCCCGAAGCAAGCGTAGATGTGCCTGCTAGAGCGTGATGGAACATGGACATCCCAGCCGGGAATATCCTCCCCTAACCCGTACGACACTGGGCTAATCATGTGCCGCCTCATGGGTCTACCGGTCGCGGCCGGCTGCGACACAGCCCGGGATCGAACCTGGATCTGTAGTGATGCCTCTAGCACTGATCAGTGCCTTAGACCGCTGTGCCACAGGGGAGGCCCCGGGTCTCTGTTTTTTTTAATGGGACCTCCTACAGTATGTGTGCAAGGCATTATAGTGAAGACATGTCGTGGCGTTTTAATCTGATTGCCAAACCAATCACTTCAATAGCAGGATAAGTAGGTACCTGGGCACGTTAGTTTACTCCAAAATCAGTCCAGCATCCGAACAGTGCACTGTGCATCCGCCATTTGAATGGAATCCATTACAAACACTGTGTAATGACATTCAGCCTACAAAGTGATGTGCATTTATGGATGCCAAAGTCAGGCTTAACCAAAAATGTTAGCAATAAAAAAAGACACAAACTTATCAATTGATTTCTCATTTGTGTCTATCAGTGTTTCAGAATTTTCTTTCAATTCGCAAGAGGCTGAATCTATTTCACCGGAGAAAGCATCCGAGTGAGGCAAACAGCACCCCTCTGTGTTAGTAGTGTTAGTGGCCACCCTGGGCCACCCTCTTGACACGCCACTGATCATGTGACAGTCATCATAAAATATCCAAAATGTATTTCATACAAAAATATCTTGAAAATGAATTAAAATAATTGTATATCAGTTGTGTGTGGTGGTAGGTTTGAAGTAGAGTCCTGCATCGGGTCGGATATCCATGGTTGACCCGCCAATAAAATCAGCTCGCGGGTGGAATGAAAACATTCTTTCAACCCGCGGGTCGGCTCGCGGTTCAGAACAATTATATTGTGGGTCGGAAACATTTCAAATAAAGATCAGTGGGGAACCATCAAGACCTTCTAGAACATCAGAGAAGGCCTAACGATTTATAAAAATGTATAAATCCTTTATT
The DNA here is from genome assembly GCF_002910315.2 of Salvelinus sp. IW2-2015. Taxonomy (NCBI): domain Eukaryota; kingdom Metazoa; phylum Chordata; class Actinopteri; order Salmoniformes; family Salmonidae; genus Salvelinus; species Salvelinus sp. IW2-2015. The sequence continues at coordinate 1,645,262 of NC_036859.1, read as the reverse complement.
TTTGATCAAATTACGTTTTAATTTCTATTTCATCTTTACAATAATTGTAGTCATTTTCTGATTTCATCTCCTCATTTTGTGTTGGAAGAGAAGGGTTAATACTAAATTGAAAAAATTATCCAATAAGGATTTTTTTGGTGGTCTCTGGGTAGAAAAATCTAGCTAGGTCTGCCAGCCATTGACTAGACCTTCAGAAGCTGGACAGAAGGCCTCTGCCATTCAACTGTATTAGAGCAGAATTTTGGAGTGACAGTGGAATGAACCAATCACATTTATACTTGCAATGAGTGGGACCGTTTTTTGTTGTTATTGTGACATGTCTAGGACTTCTCCAAGGCCTACACACCTCACTAGCCTGAGCGGCGCAAGAGGTAATGAATTCATAATACAGAATAGCAGGCTGATATACAGCAAATACAGTAGGTGGCGGCAATACACTAATAGGCTGTAGTCAGCCATAAAACTCCCTACTGTAAGTCGCTCTGTATAAGAGTGTCTGCTAAATGACAAAAATGTCAAATGTAAAAATGGAAGAGCATGCAGGAGAAAATAATCAGTGTCGCAAGCAGTAGTCTTCCCACACTAAAATGCTGACTACACCGGGCGCGCACATGCGCCCGCTTGCGCCATCTCCTATGTTGATTTTGTCCATCAGGACACGCAGGTTGAAATACCAAAACTAATTCTGAACCAACTATATTCATTTGGGGACAGGTTCGAAACACTTATGAAACATTCATGGACATTCAGCTAGCTAGCTTGCTGTTGCTAGATCATTTGTCCTGGGATAATAAACATTTTGTTGTTATTTTACCTGAAATCTACAAGGTCCTTTTTTTTGCTGGATCTTTGTAGAATATCTACCAATTTTGAGTCACACAAAATAGTGTATTCTCTACTCCGACAATTAATCCACAGATAAAAGGGGAAACCTAGTTTGTTTCTAGTAATCTCGCCTCCTTCAGTCTTCTTCTTCATCTGTGGACTTTATATGGCGGTTGGCAACCAACTTTAAGGTGCATTACCGCCAACAACTGGACTGGAGTGTGGAACTCAGTTCATCTTTCGATTACCCACGTGTGTATATGCTCCTGTCACGTGTGCTCCCTCTTCGGCCTCTAGGTCACCAGGCTGCTTGTTATGGCGCACACCTGTCACCATCGTTATGCTCACCTGGACTCTATCGCTTCCCTGATTACCTTCCCTGTATATGCCACTCCCTTTGGTTCCTTCCCGAGGCATCATTGTTTCTTTTTCAGTTTCATGTCTGTGCGTTGGTCGTGTTTCTTGTTTTGTACTGTGTTTAATATATTCATTAAATTATTCACTCCCTGAACTTGCTTCCCAGCTCCCAGCGCACAACGTTACAGAATGACGCCTCACCTAAAGGAAGCATCAGGGAGTGTTTTTTTACATTGTTCGGTGGGAATGACGTCGGGTCTCATGCCTGAGACAGATCGCCAGACTCCCTTGCCTCTGACGGTTAGTCAGGCTCTCATGCCTCAGCCGGATCTCCGGGCTCCCCTGCTACAGCCGGCTCATCAGGCTTTCATGCCTCAGGCGGATCTCCATGCTCCCCTGCTTCCTCCGGCTCGTCGGGCTCTCATGCCTCAGGCGGATCGCCAGGCTACCCTACCTCAGCCGGTCTGTCAGGTTCCCGCGCATCAGCAGGGGTGACCGGTCTGCTACTGATCCCCAAGATCATCCCTTTCTGGTGGCGTCCTGCGGCTGGAGCCGGGGGGGTACCGTCACTTATACTCTCTCCGGCGCTCTAGTTCGCCCTGCTCCCGCGTCTCAGCTGGACTGATAGGTTTCCCTCGCTTCAGCAGAGGTGAACGGTCCGCTCCTGATCCCCGGGATTGTCATTTTGGTCGGCGTCCTGCGGCTGGGGCCGCACGTCGGGAAGGGGGTACTTTCACGTGTGCTCCCTCTCCGGCCTCTAGGTGACCAGGTTGCTCGTTATGGCGCACACCTGTCACCATCGTTATGCTCACCTGGACTCTATCACTTCCCTGATTACCGGCCCTATATATGTCACTCCCTTTGGTTCCTTCCCCAGACGTCATTGTTTCTGTTTCAGTTTCATGTCTGTGCGTTGGTCGTGTTTCTTTTTTCGTTTATTCATTATATAATATTATATTTTTTTCTGTTATTTACTATATWTTTTTTATTTATACAACGTATTGGAAGATTTTTGGTCCCTCTGAACGCCTAGGTCCTATAGTCACGATTCACCACTGATGCAGATAATATATATATTTTTTGCGTTGAATTGTGTTGTGTATTCCATGAGGCTATGTGAGCGGTGAGGCAGACATAGCCTAGGCTTAGGTTACCAGCCACGCAGCGAGGGAGGGAAGCAGGGAACTCTCCATTAGTAGACCGGCAAACATGACTCCATTGGCCCCATGTGTGCAAGGTGGGCACGGCTAGCCCACACCAAGCCCAACACAAGCTACCCATATCATCCCAACATGGGCTAGCCTACACCAGACCAACACAGGCTACCCACATCAGCCCAACATGGGCTAGCCTACACCAGCACAACACAGGCTAGCCTACGCCAAGCCACACCAGCCCAACACGGGCTAGCCCACACCAGCCCAACACAGGCTAGCCCACACCAGCCCATGATGGACCAGCCACACCAAGCTCAACGTGGACGAGCCTACACCAAACCCACAACAGCCCAACACAGGCTAGCCTACCAAACCCACAACAGCCCAACACAGGCTAGCCTACAACAGCCCAACACGGGCTAGCCAACACCAGCCCAACACGGGCCAGCCAACACCAAGCCCAACAGGGGCTAGCCCACACCAAGCCCAACACTTGGTGTGGGCTAGCCCCTGTTGGCTTGGTGTGGGCTAGCCCCTGTTGGGCTTGGTGTGGCATAGCCCGTTGGCTGGTGTGGCATAGCCTGTTGGGCTTGGTGTGCATAGCCCCTGTTGGGCTTGGTGTGGCATATGCCCCTGTTGGGCTTGGTGTGGCATAGCCCCTGTTGGGCTGGTGTGGGCTTAGCCCTGTTGGGCTTGGTGTGGGCATAGCCCTGTTGGGCTTGGTTGTGGCCAATAGCCCCTGTTGGGCTTGGTGTGGGCTAGCCCTGTGGCTTGGTGTGGCTGCCCCTGTTGGGCTTGGTGTGGCATAGCCCTGTTGGGCTTGGTTGTGGCTAGCCCTGTTGGGTTGGTGTGGCTAGTCCCTGGTTGGGCTTGGTGTGGCTAGTCCCTGTTGGGCTTGGTGTGGGCTAGTCCCTGTTGGCTTGGTGTGGGCTAGCCCTTGTTGGGCTTGGTGTGGCGCTAGCCCCTGTTGGGCTTGGTGTGGCCTAGTCCTGTTGGGCTTGGTGTGGGCTAGCCCCTGTTGGGCTTGGTGTGCGCTAGCCCCTGTTGGGGGCCTTGGTGGTGGGCATAGCCCCTGTTGGGCTTGTGTGGCATAGCCCCTGTTGGGCTTGGTGTGGCATAGCCCCTGTTGGGCTTGGTGTGCGCTAGCCCTGTTGGGCTGTGGTGTGCGCTAGCCCCTGTTGGGCTTGGTGTGCGCTAGCCCCTGCTGGGCTTGGTGTGGCGCCAGACCCTGTTGGGCTTGGTGTGGCATAGCCCCTGTTGGGCTTGGTGTTGGCATAGCCCCTGTTGGCCTTGGTGTGGCATAGCCCCTGTTGGGCTTGGTGTGGCATAGCCCCTGTTGGGCTTGGTGTGGCATAGCCCCTGTTGGGCTTGGTGTGCGCTAGCCCCTGTTGGCTTGGTGTGGCATAGCCCCTGGTTGGGCTTGGTGTTGGCATAGCCCCTGTTGGGCTTGGTGGTGGCATAGCCCCTGTTGGGCTTGGTGTGGCATAGCCCCTGTTGGGCTTGGTGTGGCATAGCCCCTGTTGGGCTTGGTGTGGCATAGCCCCTGTTGGGCTTGGTGTGGCATAGCCCCTGTTGGGCTTGGTGTGGCATAGCCCTGTTGGGCTTGGTGTGGCTAGCCCTGTTGGGCTTGGTGTGGATAGCCCCTGTTGGGCTTGGTGTGGGATAGCCCTGTTGGGCTTGGTGTGGCATAGCCCTGTTTGGGCTTGGTGTGGGCATAGCCCCTGTTGGCTTGGTGTGGCATAGCCCCCTGTTGGGCTTGGTGTGCATAGCCCCTGTTGGGCTTGGTGTGGGCATAGCCCCTGTTGGGCTTGGTGTGGCATAGCCCTGTTGGCCTTGGTGTGGCAATAGCCCCTGTTGGGCTTGGTTGGCATAGCCCTGTGGCTTGGTGTGGCATGCCCCTGTTGGGCTTGGTGTGCGCTAGCCCTGTTGGGCTTGGTGTGGCATAGCCCCTGTTGGGCTTGGTGTGGCATAGCCCTGTTGGGCTTGGTGTGGCATAGCCCGCTGTTGGGCTTGTGTGGCATAGCCCTGTTGGCTTGGTGGTGGCATAGCCCCTGTTGGGTTGGTGTGGGCATAGCCCTGTGGGCTGGGTGTGCATAGCCCCTGTTGGGCTTGGTGTGGGCATAGCCCCTGTTGGGCTTGGTGTGGGATAGCCCCTGTTGGCTTGGTGTGGCATAGCCCTGTTGGGCTTGGTGTGGCATAGCCCTGTTTGGCTTGGTGTGGGATAGCCCTGTTGGGCTTGGTGTGGCATAGCCCCTGTTGGGCTTGGTGTGGCATAGCCCTGTTGGGCTTGGTGTGGGATAGCCCCTGTTGGGCTTGGTGTGGCATAGCCCCTGTTGGGCTTGGTGTGCACTAGCCCTGTTGGGCTTGGTGTGCGCTAGCCCCTGTTGGGCTTGGTGTGGCATAGCCCTGTTGGGCTTGGTGTGGCATAGTCCCTGTTGGGCTTGGTGTGGGCTAGCCCCTGTTGGGCTTTGGTGTGGCATAGCCCCTGTTGGGCCTTGGTTGTGGGATAGCCGCTGCTGGGCTTGGTGTGGCATAGCCCCCTGCTGGGCCTTGGGTGTGGCATAGCCCTTGTGGGCTTTGGTGTGGCTAGCCCGCTGTTGGGCTTGGTGTGGCATAGCCTGTTGGGCTTTGGTGTGGCATAGTCCCTGTTGGGCTTGGGTTGTGGGCTAGCCCCTGTTGGGCTTGGTGGTGGCATAGCCCCTGCTGGG